>NC_132883.1:17726455-17748955 GCF_030463535.1 Salminus brasiliensis | reverse complement strand
AAAGGTGCTCAGGTTAAAATAGGGGGTAGTTCTGAAATCAACACAAGGTCAACAATAAATGTACAGCACACCTGATATTTGGTAAATGTCCCTCAGGAAGACCAGACGCTTTTTGTTGCCATCAATAAGCAGGCCTCTGGTTGAATATTTGATCACTATTTTTAAAAGAATTGGTAGAGTTCAGTTATATTTGCTGGTTTCCTAATACAGTTCCAACTTCTAAGCACTGTCCACATATTTTCGACAGGATTTAGTTGGACTTTGGGAAAGCTATATCAAAAGCTTAAAGCAACACTATGAATTGTTGCCATTTCTTGCTCCTGGGCTCGCGCTACAGACAGGAAGGGTAATTTGCGCTTTGAGCCACTATTAAAGGACCTGTTTTTCTGGACAAGCTGAGTGATACAGAACCGGTACTGAACATGAAAGGAGCATGTAGACTGAGGTGGTAAAGTCATTTTACCAGATTTTACACAAATCTGATAAGTGTTTAATAACGTTGCGCAGTTCTGGCGAGCATTTTCCTTCTCGCTTCTCCTGTTAGCAGCATGCCAAGCCCAGAGTAGCAACAACAGCAAAGCTATTACTAGGTTTGTTCTTTGTCCAGCTGAACTTGAAGGTGTTGATTTTGGACCAGGGGCTTCTTTCTTGGATGGCAACTTTTCAGTCAATTGCTATGTTAGATAGTGACGCTGGTGTCCCAGAAGATTCCAGTTCATGGCAGGACTGTGCCTAGTTAGTTGGTCATCTCTTGCTGTACGTTGAGAAACACATACATTTTTCTTTAAAGTGCTAACTGACTATATGCCACCGTATATTACAACAATGCCTAATGAAACTTACACTATGTATCAGACTTGTTCCAGTGACCAAGGTACCAAAGGTTTTAACGAAACTGAAAAACTCTGCTTTAGGCTACAGTGCACCAGCGAGATGGAATTTACTATGAGAGACTATAAAGCTCAGCTCACTGGTGCCACTCAATCATTTTAAACTCTAAGGCTCTTGCCGCCTTTTATTTTATCCTAGTTAACACTTTATGTGATTGTTGACGTATAGTTTATTCAATCTTTGTGGTTTAAACAAGACCTTTACTCTTAATTTTCCTAATTTATCTTATGTGTTTTATATCTAACTTGTTTTATAATGTATAAAATGATTCTATTCATTTCTCAATATACATTTTATGTATTGTCTCTCAGCTACATTGCAAATGAGGGTCACCTTCAATGTACTCCAAGTTTAAATAAAGGTTTATTTATTCATTATTAATTTTGTAGAGATTATGTTCTTTGAACTGATGATCTACTGATTGTCCTTCTCAGATCTGCACTGAGTGTTGGTCAGTTAATAATCTAAGTGGGTGTATGTATATTTTTTACCCTGTGTGTATAATTCTGACACTGTGCTGATTTTAGAAAAAAATTAATACACCTAATACACCATTTCTACTATTATTGACATATGGCGTACACTCATTCTGCTCATTTAACAGTTCAAAGAAATCACTAAAAAACCCACAACTGTCATGCTATTGACATTCATGATGCAAATGTCCGACTGCAACTGTATGTAAATACAGTTATATGCAAAGTTTTATATTGTATAGTATATATATCATATTTAAACATCTGTCTGATGCAAGCATTATCTGTTATTACCACTATCATACTTATATCATGATGTATCCCTACCTTTTACATTATAGCATCATAATGTCTGTTTAAATGTTCAGCATATTGACTCCTGAAAGTTGTTTGTCTTACTGAATTGAATTTTTCCTGGGTGTATAATTCTGATTTACTCTGGGATTGGCTGTATTTACGTAGCTGATCACCCTAATAGCTCCTCAGACCCTCGAATCCGTGGCTTTTTCCTCAATCTCCTCCTCCCCATCCCCCTTTGCTTGACCTGTGTCCTCTTGACCCCGGAGCACTTGAGCTGCATGTTTTTAGGTTGTAATTAGGATGGCCAATGGACCCTATGTTGACCTTGGTCCCTCTGTTGGGAACAGGCTAGAGACAGTGTCACAGGCCTTTTGTGTGGAAAAGAGAAAAAAAAAGGGTATCTATGGATTGGTCTTGTTTTTGCTGCTGGTCTTTAATTGCTGTCTGCTCCAACGCCGTAGCTTGTTCCTTTGTCATCATTACAGTCTGCCTGCAGATCTTTGTAGCATGCTTTTAGAAATGCATGGTACTAACATCGTTATTCAAGCCTGGTTTGTCAAAAATAATGTAGAAGAGTAGAAGAGGAGAAATATTTTTGTGACTTGCATTTGATAAAGTTGTTGTATACAGATTTTCTCATGTTTTTTTTTAGTACAGAAAAAGGAATCGGTATGGGGAGACAGGACTGTGACAAACAATGTTCAGGTTTACAGTCTTTAAAATAAAGGTGCTACATAGGGTTCTTTGAGCGATGCTGTAACAGAACCATTTATTGTTCCTAAGGAACCATTCGTAGTTTGTCTGTGTGAAGAACATTTTAAATGGTTAAAGAACCTTGACTTGATGTGAAGATTCTTTAAGTTCTGTTTCTTTAGGGAACCAAATGATTTTCTTCTTTGGCTCTTTGCTCAAAAAAACATGTGAAGCACCTTTATATTCAAGGGTATATAACTCAAGTAGCACCAAGCTCCAGGAGCAGCAAAAACTACACAGTGTGAAAAGGGAATTAACCTCCTTTATATTTTTATAAAAGTTTTGGAGACACTTATAATGTCTCCAATGTCTCCAACTTATGTAAAATAAGTAAAATAAATAAATAAATAAATAAACAGAGAAATACTAAACATAGCTCCTATAGCTAATCATATTGACATAAAACAATATTTGTAGGTATTTGTAAGTCCTGATGTACAGTTACTCTATACTTCATTACATACAAAAGGAAAATCATCAACATGGTCTGTGCAAAAGCTTGGTCAGCTTACAGAATCAGTTTTTGGGAAGTCCTTGGCAGAAATCACACCTTGCAAAAACACCTTGTACCTTGTTTTTTGTGTATTATGAAGAACAGAGTAACTGTGCATTAGGGATTTAATAAGAAATATAGTGTTAATAAAGGATTAGCTCTATGATTTGACTGTGTGTACTACTGCTCAATGAAACAAAATCGTATCATAAAAACAATGTCATTTAGCCAAGGGTGCCTAAACTTTCTCATAAGACAATGGTAAAAATGTGGATTGAATATAAATGTAATTCATCATATAGATTTTGAATTATGATCTATATCTATAAATATTATCTATAAATATAAATAACATTTTAAATAGAATTTAAAAAACTATAGATTGCTAAGTTAGGATTGTGTTATATATGGAATATATATATCAATCTATCAATATATAAAATATATTAAAATACTCTTTTTTATGACACGTGTTACTTTGCCTCCTCTGGTAGTGTCAGATTTTACAATCTGCTGTCCTACAAACATTTGCCACACTACATTCAGTTAAAAAAGGACTAATTATGACTCTTTTGGCTTTAATTAGTTTAAGACTAATCAAAAATCAAACAGCCTGAAGTCTGTTTTATGAGTTTCATGTTAAAGAAACCTTCTGTATCAGTGAACCTTAAAGTTACGTGAACCAGAAATCATGATGCTTTTTTCTTCTTTTCTTCTGAGTGAAATGCAGTATCATGGTGGTTGTGTGGTGATGGTGGAACCTGTTTTCGAGTCATTGGGTGAATAGCAGAGTGATCACCTTACTGACTTGTGTTTAGTAGTGTCTAAGCTTAGAGGTATCTTTGAATTTTAGTCTATTTAAACTAGCTGGGGTTATTCTTAAGTAAATAGCAAAGCACTTTTGTAAGTCGCTCTGGATAAGAGTGTCTGCTAAATGCCCTAAATGTAAATGTAAATACATTTTAAAAGAGATTATGGGAAATCAAATTATGGCAATTTGAAATAACATAATGAATCGTGCTCAATATGATCAGGGGCAATCCTCGTCCGTTTCGATTTTTTAAGTTGACTTAAACAGAAAAAGCAAACGTGACATTTCTTTTGCTTTCCTCAAATGATATAAAACTGCCAACTGACACCTTTGACCCGAAATCATGTTTCTCTTCATTTATACTTTCTGCTGGTTTCTTCTCTTTATCCTACACTTGAGAAGCCCTAAGAGGAAGCCTGCCATGTCCGGCACCGTGACCACTGGCTTTCTCCATGCTGCTGAGGATGCTGAGATCCCCCTCCCCCCCTCGGCCAGGGTCTGGCTGTGAGGTGGTAGCCAGGGGCTGCCTGGAGCATGAGAGGTTGTTCATCATGGGCTGAAGGGTCACCCTCCGAGTATTTATCTTGTAAGCAGCTTAGCTCTACTGGAAACTAGGCTTGTCTCCAGTTTGTCTTCATTCAGGCCCAGCCATTGTTAATGACTGTCACTGGGCCTGGCTACCTGTCCAAATATCTCAGATCTCGGGATGGGCCTGAGGTGAAAAAGAGAAAGGAATAAGTTTTAAACAGTTTTACAATTTATTAAGCGTTCCTGGGAAATATTGAATTTATGGCCGCCTGGGCTATATCTCATGCTATAAGTGGCTGCAGATTTGTGAATCAGTGGCAGTTTAGCAACCATGTTCATGCATTTATAAAAATCATATTTATTGACAGAGCTAGCAATTAGTCTGTATATTGAAATCATGTTAATAAGTCAGTTACAGTGCAGCTATCTAGATGACCGCAGATGGATATTTAATTAAAATAATAAAAATAATAATAAGATTATTTGTTAATATTACATTTAATAAACAGTATTAGCAAAAAGCACTGTATATATAAAATACTTAAAGATTTAACAATGCATTCAGATGTGTGTGTGTCTAACCACTGCCTGTACTTAAGAGCTCCAATGACCAATATAGGAGTAGTAGCAGCCAAAAGGCAACTTGATGTAAAAACCAAGTAGGTCTATATAACTTATTAATAACTTATTTCTCATATGCAATAAATGTAACATTGGTCAGTTAACCAAGTAAGCTTTTTAAAAACTAAGCTGGATGATTTAGTCAGATTAGACAGCACTGTATAATGCACACATTTACAGTCACCTATAATTTTCATTATTTCATTATTATGTAGAAGTAGCTTGAAAAAAAGGGAATATGAAATTAATCCAGCATCTGTCATTATAGAAAGCCTATTAGGTGCTATTCCTCACCTAATCTGATACATTCTGTCAAAATGAAAAATTATAAACTTCAGAAGTGAGACCAAAGCAGCCTATGTGTTGGCACCAATGGAGTGCAAGTAAACAGACAAAAAAGATCAGGAATGGAAACTAAATGTGATTAAAATCATCCTGATTGAAAAGTGTATATATCATCACTGTCATACAAAAAAAATGTCTCCAAAATGGTCACTTTTAGTCATTTTAGTCACGATCTTAGTCGTTTTACAGCATTTCTCTCGGTGTATTCATTGTGATTTTTTGTAAAACTGTGTAAAGAAAAACTGCCCGATTTACATTATGTCAAAAAGATAGATACAAGGTTTTTTGAATGACAGCTGTGTTGTGTTTGAATATTAGTTATAAGAGTACTTACTAATAAGACTCCAATACTTTTACATGGACCTGGAAACACTTTTCTCTGAGAATTCGGTACATTTGGTCAAGTGACAGCTGCTCTCAAACCCGAGAGCAGTCCAGAGAGAAATAGGTGGTCCTGGGTTTAACTTCATGTGGATTCTGGTTCAGTCTGCTGCACGCGTGGAAGCTATCCACTTCCGGTGCTTTGTGGGGTTGTGTAATTGGTTCTTTTTGTCACGTGCCTGCTTTGACTTATCACCTGCATGGATAAAAACCTTCTCCTACGAGAACGCTCATTGTTTGCAGGTGTTCCTGACCTGTGAAATGCCATGACTCCAGAAAAAGCCCTGCATGAGTATTTGTATCCAAGGAAAACAATAAACTGATGAACCTAGACCCTACAATTTTGCAAAAACACATGCAGAAAAAAGTAAAATTTGAAATTGCACAATCAATCCACGGTTCGATTGGAATTCTTCTGTGTGAAAGCAAACCAGCGATAATGAGCCCCTCCACCAAATGAGCCCCGAATCGGTCCTGGGTGCAGTATTCATGTATTTGGGCCGCTTGTAGTCGTTATAGTGTTTTGACGAACATGATGCATGCTTAGCTTCATTAGTCGGGATTTTATCACATGTATAAAGCATGAAATTCTCAACTATTTTGGATGACGTATCCAATATTTAAAGGAACAGTGCACTCAACAAATCAAGTCTGGCCATTTTTTCTCTTATGAGACATGGCACAGATGTCCAAACGTGTTTCAGTTGTTGAATTGCATTTAGTCAAAGGGCGAGTTTCATTGTTTTTTGGTGAACTGCTCTTTTAGACACCACAACAGGACCACTTAAGTACTTCTTATTTACTGTCATTGTACAGTTTTTGCTTCTTTTACAACAACAAAAACCCCCAATGTCCTAACAATGACAATAATGTATAATTATATGTTGCATAATCTCCATTCAGGCCATGCAGGACTTCACGGTTTCCATTGCGTCCATATTCCCCTGCACCATCCCTCTGATTCTGAGTTGCGGTAAGTTTTATAATGGCACAATGCAGGTTGGGAGGGGAGCACAGAACACACAGTTTTTCTTCTTCATTAAGTCCAGTGTGAGGAGTGTTAAATAATATTAATGACCGGGATAGTCATTACTTACCTCCGTTTGCTCTGGCTCAAGCGATTTTATCGATCAGCGAGTGGTGGTAGGGGAGGCAGGCCCAGTATAGCAGATTATTCTGGCCTGTGATATTATCAGCAGCTTAAATAAGTTGATTAGCACAAGCACTATCTTTAAATAGATCTAGATGATGATGTTGATTGGGTGGAGCAGAGCGCCATCCATCTTTTTGATCAGCTAATAACTGGAATCCATCACTGTTTCTATCAGGCCCCCACTCGCCCTGGCTCCTCTTTCTCTCTCTCTCTCTCTCCCTCTCTCTCTCCCTTTCTCTTAAGAGTCTACAGGTTTTTAGGGAAGCTTGCCCAGGAATGTAGGACAACATAGGCCATGCTGTTATTTGTCAGCGGACTGTGAAAGTAGTTGCTGTGGCCCTCCTCCGATGCTGCTTGAAAAGGAAAATGTGAGTGCTCTTTTTTGTGAGATACAAAATGGCCCTAATGTTGCTGATGCTACAGTGTATTTGTTTATGCTGATATAGCTACACATGGGCTTGTGATTTATGCTGCTCGAGAAATGTTTTTTTTTGTACTCAAGAAGCTTCTCAGGGTGGACTGTAGGTGGGTTTTATTTCTTAAGAAGGTTATGCGTTGGATCTGAGTAAAACCTTTGAGCTTACATGATGTAGATATGCCAGGTGGTTGCACATGCCAGCCAGCGGAAAACACTATAGAAACATTGGGCAGTGTTTTTAAACAGAAATAATGTTAATGTTATTTACAGAAATAATGTTCCAGGAACATTCTGAAAACACGCGAAGAACATTTCTTTTCACAGCATTCCCAGTTAACTTCATTTTAGGAGAAGAATCACACCCCAAACCCCTCCTCCTCCTCCTCCCCTACCCATTATATACCCAGCATCTCAGTTTACCAACGTGTTGAATAAACTTCGCACCCATCTCCTCCCTTTCTTTTATCACTCACCACACCAACGGGGGGTGGGGGTGGGGGTTGGGGGGGCTTGTCTGGCTCCATGGGCCGACCACAGGAAAGCCAACCCAGACTTTAAGCCAAAAAAATATTTACAGAGTGTGCGACCCCCGCTCCATCCAGGGACGTAGCTGGGACTAACATTATGGAAACATTATTATGGAAACAACTTTCCCAATACTAAAAATACAATATCAATAAAACACAATACATTCAACACTTTTTTTGAAATAAGCAACCAAATGTTAAAACACCTATTTTCAATTGTGAGAATAAACAAATAAACCTAATAATAATAATAATAATAAAACAATTACAGCTGACTTAAAAAATAAAAAAAATAACGCAGAGCTAACCTGGCTAGCCTGCCGCTGACATAGCTAACTACCAAAAACGATCTATTTACTCCAGTTCTTTATTTTACTCTTTTAATAAGACTGCTTTAAACAAAATAGCCATTTTAACATTTACATTTAAGGCATTTAGCAGACGCTCTTATCCTCTTATCCAGTGTTTTGCTATTTACCCGAGAAAAAACTCAGCTAGTTTGAATAGACTAATAATTCAAGGATACCTCTAAGTTTAGACATTACTAAACACAAGTCAATAAGGTGACCATAGTACTCTACTATTCGCCTAAGTATTCTCGGAAGAGGTGGGTCTTCAGTCTGTGTTTGAAGACAGCGAGCGACTCTGCTGTTCGGACACCCAGGAGAAGTTTGTTCCACCACTTCTGTGCAGGACAGAAAAAAGCCTGGACGCTTGTCTTACGTGGATTTTGAGGGATGGCGGGTCGAGCCGAGCCGTGCTTGAAGCTCGAAGGGCTCTTGGTGCGGATCGGCTTTTGACCATTGCCATCAAGTACGGAGGGGCTAGTCCTTTCTGGGCTTTGTAGGCCAGCGTCAGGGTTTTGAATTTGATGCGGTAAGCAACTACAGGTAGCCAGTGAAGAGAACGCAGCAGTGGAGTGACATGGCAGCCAGTTCTTATTAAATGACATAAACTAAAAGAACAATTATGCTGATGCAAAAATGCGAATGTTTATCAAATGTCATATGGCTCCTTTAATCGTATCCACAGGGCTTACTTCACACCATACTTAAGGTTTGTAATGCTGATTCTATCGGCATGTCTCCACATATGTTTTGGGATTGTAATGTTATTGAAAAGTTTTGATGATGCTTGATATTCATATTGACAAAAAATCCATGTCTCTGTTTATTTCACCTGTGCTTTAGCTCAAAACTATTAATCTTTGCTAAAGCTAAAGGACCATCGGACATAATTGGTTTAACCCGAATCCACGACTCTCGCAACAATGGTTATTATTATATCAGGACATTGTTACCCTTGAGCAGACTGATAAATGCTGAATAAACCTAAATCAGTGACAGTTTTAGCATAGGAGCTGATCAAAATAGCTCAAGAATTTAATTCCAGCCATTAGACGAATGCCCATAAAACTCACCCTAAACTCAGTTGTCGTATGTGGTGTGACAGTGAATGTTGGTACTGTCTGGAATTTTATTTGCACTTATCTATGCATACCAGTACCATACCAGTCTTTGGTTTTGGCTCCCTTCCAGTCAAGTGATCTGGCACAATCACTTTCCAAGATGGTTATTTAACCATAATTGGACTTTTCACAACTTTGCAAACAGCCAGTTCTTACCAAATTAAACTGAAATAGGAATTGTGATGATGTGCAACCATTTGACTCATTTAGATCAATTAAAAAAGAGGATATTTTCACACATATAACAAAAATTAATTTGATAGAAGTTACAGAAAGATAACCAAAACCAAAACTGAATAATAAGTCTGTAGTTTAATGGTTCAAATGTCTCTTAGGTGCTGTGCAGGGTCATTTCTGCTATGTATATATCATATACTATTTTTATAGTATTTCATAGTATTCTATTTTTATTATATACCATTTATATACTCATATAGCGCTCCACAAAAAAGAGACCACCCTACATTATCAGTTTCTCTGGTTTTACTATTTATAGGCAATGTGTTTAGTGAAATTAACATTTGTGTTGTATTTCATAAACCATGGACAACATTTCCCCTAAATTCCAAATAAAATATTGCTATTTAGAGCATTTATTTGCAGAAATGACAACTGCTCAAAAACAACTACTCAAATAATGCAAATACATTATTATTATAATTATAATGCAAAGAAGATATTACTCAAATTTTAACACCACAGTACTAATAATTGAACTTTGAGAGCATTCAAAAATTACTATGGTGAAATAACCTTGACTGCCAATCACAGCTTTCATGTCTTGGCAGGCTCTCCACAAGTCTTTCACATTGCTGTTGGGTGACTTAATGCCATTCATAGTCTGCAAATTCAGGTAGCTCAGCTTTGTTTGATAAAATGCCTGGAATAAAAAAAAATTGGTCTCTAAATTATTTGCAGAGGTGTGTATTAAAAATTTTGACGTATTTCTTTAATTTACTCAAACGTATACATTCTTAGTAGAACTTCTTCCAGTAGCTTCTAGTTTACTGTTAAGTTGTTTAAACTGTAGGCCTACAAAAGAAACTCTAATGTAACAATTTGTCTATAGACAAGCCCCCAGCATCTATTGATATGGTTTGTCTTTTTTTTTCTAAGCTGGGAAAGGCTTTTCCTGCTTATCCGACTGTGAACGGCAGAGGCTGGCTTAATTTGATTAAACACTTTGTTAGGAATAGCAATTAATGTACTTTCTCTGGCTACTTTTTTTAATGGCTCCCCCACAATTAATACACTGAATCTTGTTAATTATGCTCTCGCTCTCTCACTCTATCTCTCTCACTCCACTTTATTTATTTATTTTCGGGTTATTGCTAATGGTTTCATAGATGGTCGGGTGGGGTGTAAAGGGCTTGTAACTGGACTGTCAGGTAAAGAAAGCTCAGCAAGGCTGAGGCTCTCACAGGAGTCTATTTATTCCCCTGTACAAGCCTAATTATTCCACTCCAGCCTGCTACAGGTAGAGACCACCTTCATCCTGGCTGGAGCAGCGTGCCTCCACAGAACCAATAGGAAAAGATTAATTGTTTGCTTTGCTCGGTGTCCCCCGGGACACGGGTCACTTAATAAAGAAAAATAATTCCCTCTTGCTCTTGATTCGTTTTATTTTCCTGAAACGCTCATGGACACCTACGCTGTGCCGAGCTTTGTTCTTGTTAGCACATTTGCCCATTTAGCTTCGCAGCACTCCTGAACGCAAAAAAGAAAAGCAAAGGCGCTAAATAAAAGAGGATGGATGAGGACGCGGCCCAGTGTTAGTTTACGAGTTGTATCATCATTTGTTGTCTATAAATCCTCATTAGGAAAGGGTAAAATTAAACGGCCTGCCCATTGTTCTTAATTGTGAGGCAAGCATATTAGTGAAGGCCCCGCTGAAAGAAGGTGCAATTAGAGAGCTTTGTTAATTGACCATCGCCGCATGTGCTGAGTGAACACATCACGCTGGGAAACGCGTTAATGGCAAGCAGTCAGGAGCTTGAAAGTGAGGGTCAATAAAACGCACGCTTAAATGCAAATGACACTGTAACATGTCAGATAAGTGACCTTTCGAGGACAAAGGACAGCCTGGGGACGGTGCCATGGTCCGAATATTCACAGAACATACATAGTGTGAAGACATGTATCCATATTTGTTTTTAATTGAAAAAAAGGTGTAAATGCAAAAAATAAATTCATACAGTGCATATATTTGAAATAACCACCTCCATAGCTTTAAGAAAGTAATGAAATAAACCCCATTTGGTTGCAGGCAGTGTATGCCTTATTCCACTATGCTAGTCCTGTGTGCCCTCACAGGTTTCAAATCATTTTAAGGGGAAAAAAGTTATGAACAGAGCTGCAGATGGTTCTAATGCTGCGTTCGAGTGGTGTCGGAAACTGGGAGATACCATTTGTACCACGTGTGAATTACACTCGAACAGCCAGAACCTAGAGATTCTAGATGATTACACGACTTTACGAGATGTTTTTTAAAAATCTTTATATTTCTACACTCCAACGCTCAGCTGCCTAATATTAATTGATTCAGTCTGATATTTCTCAGTGTTTATGGGTGTAATATGTGGGACTGTAATATGATATCCTACAGATCTCCATGCTTAGTGGGTGGATCTTCCAGCGAGCATGTGAAGCATTTGGAGGTCATGTGGTACATACAAGCTTTCGATGAGCACTTGAACGCAGCATCACATGACTGAATACTAAACAGATTATTACATCATATTTTCTCATTCTTCTGGTTCTCAAAATGCTGCAAATATTGAGCAGAATATCTGAAAATAGCTTCTTGCGTATTCAGAATTTTAAAAAAATTAAAGAAATATTAAGTTTCTCAACTGTTTGACAACACCGTTTTTATTTATTTATTTGCTTGTTTGTTTGTTTATTGGTAGAAACACACAGCAAATAAATACTCTACGTCACCAAACAAGGATTCTTCTTTTCCGTACGAGCCCTAAGAAGATTGATGCGGGATTGTAAAGTGTGTGACAGTGTAATGTGCTGTGGCATGCAGCTTTGCTTTATTAGCAGAAGCTTGTTATTTTTCTTTGGCTGGACAGGGCGGGGGCAAGGGGGACCCTAAGTGTGGACAGGCGTTGATAAATGCTGTCGTGCGCTGTTGATGCAATTCATTTGTCAGCGGCGTGAAAAAGGTTAATCAGTATTCTCCAGCCAGGTTACAGTGCTTCTCTCCTGCTCCAGTAATTGTGCCTCTGTGCACCCTCATCAACCAGAGCCTCACTGACTCGGACAGAGCGCGTGGGGCCTCTCTGCCAAAGAGCCACAATAAATTATCTGCGATTGGTTGGAGATGATATACATTTCCAATCATAAATAAATAAATAAATAACAACAGAAACAATAGAAAAGAAAAAAATAACAAACAAAAAACAAAACGAAAAAAAAAAAAGCAGAACTAAAAACTAAAAAAGGCCCGAATGGTGTCAGCACTCTCCCATAATTTATATGGTGAGTATTTCATACATGGGGCTGGATGACCACGCCGAAAGAGAGGCAAAGAAATCAATGGAAATTCATATTTCATAAGACCATAATTGCGTTTGAAAGTGTGTGGTAGTCATTTGTTTTAGAGGACTGCACAGCGGTTGCTTGATGACAGCGCCATACATTCGAGAGCTAGGTCTTATTTCTTTTCCCCTGCCCCATCGCTCCTATCTTTCGATCTCCTTCCTTTCATCTTTTTACAGCTCCAGCTGTGGAAAATGAGGGGGTTTTGTTGTCAAGAAAATTGCACTTTTTTTTTTCTTAAACTTGACAACGTTCTATCATCTGTGAAGTTATCGATTTGCCAGTGTTTTAACCATCAAACTGGATCTATTTGAGTGACTCTGGTTTTTAAACAATTTCTTTTGACAGGCCAGGCGTCACAGCAATTGCCCCGCTTTTAAAGACAGTATTTCAATTTGTGGACACTGCTCCAGCGTACTCCCCCACCCCCCACATCCTCTTTTGAAGGAGAATCAGACTTCCAAAGGGCCCCCGTGGTAGACAGAGTTGTCATGGAAAAGTGGGGTGGGAGTAGGAGTGGTGGGGGAGAGAAAACGAAGCAGCCTCGGTTTTATAGATTGCTGTTAGGTCAACAAAACTTTGGCAGCATTGATTAACTTGACAGTGAATGCGGCAGTACATTTATCACTAATAGCCGTGCTGCAGAAAATCTAATAAGAGCCAAACAATCCCCCTGGAGCTGTAACAGGTTCGGTGTGGCCAGCAGAGCATGCCGTGGAAATATCCGCCTCTCCACGGACGCCGCTGTTGAGGGGTCAGACGAGCAATGATGCCCTGCGAAAAACGCAGGCATCATCTCATCAGGATCCCCTCTTTCCCTCCTTACCCGCAACCATGATGCAATCTGGGCACCATGAACAGCGGGGTCACATGCAGATCCAGTCTTTGGGAGCAGACAACGTGGCGGCCAGAAATGCACAAGGACGGATGGGGATCGTCAGTAATTGGACACAAAAAGTACATTCTCCTCGCCCTAACTGCCTTCTTATCTTCTTATCAGGGTGCTTAAAAGAGTTCAAGTGAGTGTTAGGAGAGAGAGAGAGAGAGTAAGGGATTCAAATTTTGCTCGAGTGGAGGGAGATTTGCATGTGCGGCTATAAAACACTCCGGCCGTGTGTCAGAGTTTAGCGGGGAGGCTAATCGATTAGCTGTCACCTGGGCATCAGGTTCACTCTTAGGATTCAATTTTTTTTTCTTCGCCCTGCTTTGCATATGGCATCGATCGGGCGATGGGGTAAACGAGCAAAAAGCGTGGAGGCCAGAGGATGAATTGTTTACTCGCATAAAAATAACCTTTCAATAGGGGAAGATGCATGGCGCGGACTTCTGGTGGCGTTCTGCTGCCCCAAGCAGATGGCATTCAGCTGCTATTGATCCGGCCCCTGCAGGCGAGTGGGGGGCAGGCCCTGGCCAGGGCACGGAGAGCAGAGCTGTCCATCCTCGCCGCCTCCCTGGACCATCCCTCAAAACAAAGAGAGACACAATGAGAGAGCACATTCGATTCCATTTGAATATTGGCCAGATGCGTGAGAGCTGCGAAATAGTTCATTATCCGGTGGCAGGCCATTTATGTCACGACAAATTCTGAAGCTTTTCCTATGCTGCAGAGTCACAAAGATGTTTAGGGGGGCGTCATCACCCGAATTCGGATAAGCGCCAATGATACCACTGCAGATGAGCAGGGACGATGACCCTTTGGAAATGGAAATCATCATACCTTATCTAGCAATAACGAGGCCTTGATTCCGGGATCAAGTTAGCCACTGCTCAAGGTCCATTGTTTCAAGGCTGAGTGGTCTTTGCAGCAATAAGAGAAAGAGCAACCCCCCCCCAACCACCACCATACAACCCTTCCATGTCTCACCGTCGCTGGTCTCCCCCAGCTCCAGCCTTCAGAGCTAATTAGTTTCAGAGGGAATGGGAAAGGGGGCTCCAACCAAGCCCTTCCCCAGCACAGCATCCAAGTGTGGAGGAGCTGCATTAGTGAGACAAATACAGGGGAAGCTTGGCCCCGCTGTAAAACTGTTGGAACTACTGTCGTGGAGATGCATTTCGAGGGGTTACATACAACATCAAAAAGCATCAGATCCCACCATCTGGAAAATGGGTTCGGACATGGCAGTCCGTTTTAATCTGGGCCAGGTGAAACTTTTCTATGTTTGGCACCCCCCGAGCTGGATCCCATTCCATGTGCAAGATGTCTGTTTTTTTTGTAGACTTAATAGATGGACCCAGTTTTCCCACTTGTCTTTGTTCTACTGCTTAGTTTAGGAGATAGATGGAGATAGTCTAAATGCAGCGGTGGCCCATGATTTGGATTTTGTGTTGTTACCCTCTTAAATTTCCCCACCGTGGGACCAATAAAGGATTATCGTATCTTATCTTATCTTAAAATGCCTGAAAAACGTTCTATGAAGCATTGCCAAAGAAGGACCATGTATGGACCCTTAAAAAACGATTTCATTAGATAATTGTTTAAAAATCACATAATGTGGTTGTAGACCAATCAATGTCCAGGCCAAGAATCTATAGGACCCTACAGTGAGGTTCTCAGAATTTGGGACCACACAGAAAATCAATAACTTACAAATAACAATTTGGCAAATACTCAAATTGTAAGAAAATCTGACTGAATCTCAGCGCCTTTGTGTAAAAAGGTCATATATTTCAGAGCCTTATCTCCACCAGTGAGGCTTGTGTTCAGGCGACTCTCAGGTGGATTTGATCTACTCATCAGTCCTTGTCATCTTGAGAGCAAGCTGTCATCAAAGCTAAAAGAGAATATATATATATATATATATATATATATATATATATATATATATATATATATACATATAAAGAAATAAGGCTCATTTTAAAAATATTGTACAATTCATTCCAATTGTTACAAATTACAAATTGGTTACAATTGTCTACGTTTTCCTTTCAGCTAAAAATCTCCATTCCCCGACCAGTCTGAAGCTGACCCTTGAAGACTGTCCAGGTTGATTTGTGGCAATGGGAATTTGCAGTAGGTGGAACATGGTGCCACACACCAGAGAACATCTGCTGGTAGTGCCCTGAACTGTCCTGGGTGGGAGAGCGCTTCCTGCATGCCATCACCTGATTTATTAAGCAAGCCATTATTTTCTGGGTTCTGAGATCCTGCGTCCTGCTCATGATAAATGTGGCACGATGCATAAATTTAACACAATGGCTCTGGCATAAACGCTTCATCTTAATGATTAAACATTGCTGCAATCACCAGCCTAACTACTTTCATCCATCCTCTCTGACTAAACCTTGTCATTGGCATTTCATACTCTTTAAGTTTTTGTTAACTAGCAGCATTTTTCAAACGCATGCCGCCTTCTCTCCCTCTGTATTCCTTCTCCGTAAGTGTATTTCTTACCATCAACAAAAAAAAGGGTACGTTGGGGTATTTATTTCGGGTGGCAGTCTGCAAAAAAGTCCTATTACAAGGATGTGTGATTTGGAGCTCAGCGTGGAGAAGCTTCAGTTCATTTATAAATAGCTCCTTTGGGTACGGACGCCCTGAGGTGTGCAGTTCAGCCTGTTTTGGCATTGTACACAGTCCTAATCTCAGAAGGGCCGTGGCATTCTTGCCCGCGCTCTGAGAAGCACACTCTCCAGTTACCACAGTAATTGGCTGATGAGGAGGCCCGGGCCCTAAAAAGAATGTCAGCGTTCGATTTCCCTGCGATCCTAAGTGAGGATATGTCACCATTTATGCTGCTTTCGGGTGACATCGGCTCTTGGCAGAAACTCTGGGGAAATCATTACGCTGTTTATGCCTCTCCCCTGTCGGGCGCCGCTTCCCTTTGATATTTTCACAATGTTTTCCACTGAGTGATGGTACCTTGCCAGGGTCAGGGGAGCGCAAGTCCCTTTTGTAAATTTGTGACCATATTTTAACGGCGGAAAGAGAAAAATCCTGACAATTGGTGACGCGTAGCGGAGAGCTGCTGAGAGGGCTTGAAGGGAAGATCAATGCTGTCCACCTGGTGTCTTCTTCTTGCTGTAAAGAGACGGAGCTCTAATGATTTCTGGGGCTGTTCAGCCACATTTCGGGAGCGGGTGGAAATGTGTCAGCTTTGGGGGCTGTGGATTTTAGAGCTGCAGTTTTGTGCAGGTTTAGACTTGTTTACAGCACAGATTTTTGTTGCAAACTTCATACATCTAAGAGTCTACAGAGACTATTTGCTTATTTAACCACCATAGTGAACAGAGTAGCTTATAGTGTACTGTTTGTCATGTTCGAGCCAGTACCTTATGAGCCTTGTGAGGCATTCTAAACTACTGTATAACCCAGTCTTGGTCTAGCAGATGCTTCCGCCCTGGAGAGTTTACATCTAACACATTTAGCTCGAATATTAAAACGCCTGCAATGGACTTTTGAATGCAGAAGACACATATGGATAAGCAACCGCCTGTGCTTATCATGCAACTATCATGCATGATATTATGCATCCATATTTTGCCATCTACCAAAAGTAGTGTGAGCACTTGCACTTGATAGAAATATAACAGAAACCTACGGCGTCTCAGAGCAGTGTACCTTGAACAGTGAGTCCTCGCCATCTGTTCACAAGGCTGTCCGAAGTGCGTCAGATATGTCAATATGATAATCCAGGGCCTAATTGTGAAGGCCTGGAGGACGGGGAGCACTTGGCGATAATTGTCAGAGTATAACAGGGTTAGACACTGTCATTACTGGCTAGTCAATATGGCAGAAACTGAGAGGAGATCTGTAAATGATTCCCTTGTCAGCGGTGAGATCATACGGATTTTAGTGTTCCTATTAACACTATTAATATAGACTGTGGAAAACTGAAGGCACTGCATACAGCGGCACTTTGTGGTGCTAAAATGTCACACTTTCCACCCCTCTCATTTAAAAAAATCTGAAACTTGGGTTTGATTTACCTATTTTTGACGTAAAAGCTAGTATACAATAACTACCATATTGTTTCTACGTCTTATGTTAATTGACACCTTTTTCTTATGTAGTAAGCAAAGCACATTTGAAGCCAGATGAGTTTTTGGAAACAGGTGTAGTGGACTCTTCACAATCAGTAAAGCTACATGGGTGGTTTCATGAAAAGAACATCTTGTCAACTGTGAATCTTTGGGTTTGTGTTAGCACCAGTGACATTGGCAGGCAAAAATAGATTCCAGCAAATCCAAAAATACCATTAAATCCTGGATGCAAATGACAAACAAACAAATCATAAGCTGAGGCTGAAACGGAATGGCTTCTAAAACAGAAAAACAAGTCAAAATATACCTCAAAATCCATGGACTACCTGCATTGGAATGGAATAGAAAATATGTGGTTATACCTTAACCAAGCTGTGCATACAAGATGACCCAAGAACTTTAGCCTTTTGCAAAGAACAGTGCTAAAAATTCCAACTACAAGACCTTATATATATATATATATATATATATATATATATAACAACTTTTGCACAGTCCACACTGATGATTTTTTACTGCGAAACGAAAGACCCACGAAAGACCCAGTAACTGTAAAATGCAAAACCTTGTGCTGCCACAAAACATCTGTCCATTTGGGGCATGGACTCCACAAGACCTCTGAAGTCGTCCTGTGGTATCTGGCACCGAGGCGTTAGCAGCAGATCCTTGAAGATGTGAAGTAAGACCTCAACGAGTGCCCATGACTCCTGCTGCTGCTGCTTTACCGGTTGTTCTTTCTTGGACCACTTTTGGTAGGTACTGACCACAGCAGATTTTCTGACCCAGTCGTCTAGCCATCACAATTTGGGCCTTGTCAGAGTGGCTCAGATCCTTGTGCTTGCCCATTTGTCCTGCTTTTAACATCAAATCACCATCAACTGACTTTTTCGCTTGCTGCCTAATACATCCACCATTCGACAGATATCACTGTAGATGAAGACTAATCAGTGTTTTTCACTGTCAGCGAGGCTAATGTTATGGCTGATCGTTGTGTATGCACACGTTCAAGGTTAACTCGATGCGTGCATGCTTCTAAATTCCATGTAAGAGTGCTCAGTGCTCATACATTGTAGGTAATTTCTGAACAGTGTATAAGGCATTCAGACAAGCAGCACAGCGCCAGGCCTGGCTCTATCAGCGGCAGTTTAAGATGGTTTCTGCGAGGCTGATTTGTCTGCTCTTGACCTTTCCAGCAAACTGTCCCATCATCCAGCAGCAAGGCTCCTGAGGGACCCCATCCACACAGCTCGGCTCTGCTGGTAATGAAGCCTGTCATCCCCCTCACATCCTCCAGCAGGCCCACGCCGGACACGGCTCCAGCTCAGAACAGGTCCTCCATTGATTCAGAGCTATATTCCAAACCAGCTCTGTATCTCCCTCAGAACCTCTTGGCCATTTTCAGCCCTCTTCACATGTCCACTCCTTTCTCTACTTGTTAGAGTCTTTACTATAGAGAGGTTCCTGACAGAGAGAGAACTGACAGTGGCTGTTACTTGATACAGTTTAAAAGCTGAAAACTCAAATGATCTCAGATTATGCCAATTTTTCTTCTCCACTTCTACTAAATAGCTAAAAGGTCTTAAACATGAACCCAGCTTTTGTGAGTATACTGATGGTACTAACTCCATTACTAGTGCCTGGTCTTTTCTACACCACCACGGTAGATTTGATTCACCAATCGAGATGTAAACAAAAATATTGTGTTAACCGTTTCAGCCATTTTTTTTCCCTTCCATTTTCACAGGCTAAATAGTAATTGCACAATTAACTGAGAAGCAGTTTCTTGGCCAAGTGTGACCTGTGCATTTGGTAGCTGTTCATTGGGAAATCTTAATATGTGGTCCACAGATGTGATGATGCAAATGAAGGGAGCCATTGCAGAAACTCTGGCCAAGTCAATCATTTACAGCAAAGACAGCAAATGAAAAAAAAACCCCATCTATTTATTATGGTGTTAGTTTGTCCAATTGTTTTTGAGCCTATGAAAATAGAGGGACATGACTGTGGTTCCTTAACGGCTAATGCAAGATATTTTTAAAACTCTAAAATTAAATCTTAATGTCTGCACATAAATTTACTGTTGTGATAGACAGAAGCAACATTACAAAAATTGTCACTGTCAGTCAATCAGACTTGACTTTATAGACTACTACTTATATGGTCATGTGTTTATTAGCAAAGCTGCAAAGATACAGGTTACATGTAAATCTGTGTACAGAGCTCAGTGTACAGCAGGTCCGTTTCTCCCCTTCAGCTGTGGGTGAGAGTATATTTTTGAGACACATTTTCTCAGTCATTTCTGTTTGAATCACCAGTAAGGTGCATTAACTAACAATAATGAGACAAGGGCCATTTACACATATGGTAAAACATACATGGTTTATTGCAGATATGTTCAGGTTCTCAAGCAGCTAATTAAAGTCATTTTGAAAAGTTCTTTCATTTGGCTGGAAAACAAAAATATTTTTTAATAAATACATTAGTGTTAAACTAATGGGCACAATATCAGGTGAAACAAGGATCTCTAATTTAAAAACAAAAACACACAGTTTTACCAAATGTTTTTTTTAAGAGAAGATGTTAATTAATGAATGAATGAATGAATTGATTAATTCACCAGTTGTTGGATTCTAACTCCTGCAGCTAAGCTTCTGGAAATTATCAAATATTAATTTCAACTTGCTAAACACGCTAAATTACTAAACATCACACAAGGTCTTCAAGTAGGATTGTTTTGGCACTCTTAGACATCTTCAATGAATTCATCTGTAATCTCAAACATCACATTAAAAAGATTTCTTTAAAACTTGATATGTCCTGAGCGGCGATAATTATTTGGCAGATAAATGCATAAATATTTGGCACTCGTGAGAATGTATGCATATTGTTAGGACCTTTCGAAAAAATGCCATGATCGTGCAATATGTTTTACAGATACACAGATAAAGCAATACACTATATGAGTCAGGTATGCTCAGAGCTTATTTAATCAGTATGTCAAAAGCTAGACTTCGAGCCCTTGCTCCCTTTAGCGGTCTTATTTTTAAATCATGTATTTATTAAAATACAAAAAAGATGTATTTTGTTGTTCCAAACAAAGTGAGGTATATGTAAACAAAACAAACAAAAGGAATGGACTATGGTAATTCACACTACACCTGTCCATCTACAATGCTAACACTACAGCTTTTTCACTGATGTTTGTTCATCTAACACATCAAACACTGACTAACAAACAAATTGGCACAGGACACTTTATGGACCAAGTAAAAAGTGTTGAGATGATATGATACTAAAACTGGCACGTCTACACGAGGTGCTACATTATTTACATGAAGTTTGTATGATGCTAACTGGCTAATTTATTTTATAATGTTTTGCACAGTGGTCACTAACTCGCCTCCTGGGCTTTTGTGTGTTCTCACCCTTTTCAGTAATAAAGATAATGAGTGCATAGTTGATTTAAAGAAGCATTCCAGCCTAAAACTATCACTGAGTGCTATTGGTCATGTTTTTAAACACTGTGTCCACTCACTGTCCACTCTATTAGACACTCCAGCCTAGATGGTCCACCTTGTAGATGCAAAAGTCAGAGACAGAAGCTGATCTGTTGCAGCACAGGTTGTGTTGGTAATCCTTTAGTCCTTTATCAGTGGTCACAGGATGCTGTTAGATGGGTGTTTCTGGTTGGTGGACTGTTCTCAGTCCAGCAGTGACGCTGAGGTGTTTAAACAATCCAGCAGCACTGCTGTGATCCACTAGTACTAGCGCAACGCACACCAACACACCACCATGTCAGTGTCACGGCAATGCTGAGAATGACACACCAGCCAGATAATAGCTGCTCTGTGGTGGCCCTGTGGTCCTAAACATTGAGGAACAGGGTAAAGGACTACAGATGGACTACAGTCTAGACTTCTAGAACTATAAAGTGCTCCTATATGGTACGTAGATGTGATCTAATGGGTCATGGTTAATTCAAAACCATCTCACAGCAGCATCAGTTTAAGTACATAAGTATCTAGGATCTGCCTGCTAGAGGATAAAAAAAACCCAAACAGATTTACAGATGTTCATTTCATGTTCAAGATACAACATCAAAAAAGGGGTTTCTAGTCTTTAGACTGGAAAATCTAACTATGAAGACTACTGTGGTCACTGTTCTAGAAGTAGCGAGCAGGCATGTTTCATTTGATGTAGTGATGTTCTCCCTTTTTCACAGTAGTGGTGTGTGTTTATTTTAATACTTAATAGACGTAGTGACCTTAGAGCTCTACCAGCTGCTGCTAATAATAAATATGTGGAACCAATATCTGATTTTTTTTTCTTCCCAAAGCCAACCGATATATCCCAGTTTGGTGTGCCAGACTACCAACCTTCTACTTCTACAACAAAAGGTTCTTTGACCTCGATCCTTCCACTGTTTACAATTACACACTCTGTGTAGGGCACGTTCCTGTCGTTTGTGTCCTGAAGCTCAATGGTATGAACCACGGTCTAGAGAGGCACAGAGGGGGAGAGAGAGAAAAATTTCAGTTTAATACAATGATGCAGTTTTGGCAAATAATGATGCATAATGATTTGTGTAATTATTTATTTTACTAGCTACATAAACTCCCAATACTATACAAAATGATTAGCAAGTCATTGACCGATAAGTTGACAAGCTCTGCAATCTGAAGAAAAAAAAAAAGGGTACAGACATACCATGCCTTCCAGGACTTTGCCGAAGACAACATGCTTGCCATCCAGCCACGGCGCCCTTGCTGAAGTGATGAAGAACTGTGATCCGTTGGTGTCAGGCCC